>NC_088339.1:10260000-10275000 GCF_036884655.1 Musa acuminata AAA Group | reverse complement strand
TCCGGCAGAACTTCCGACGAACGTCCGTACTTCCGACGAACTCTAGAACTCCCAACGAAATCTCATTCTTAACTTTGGAACTTCATTTTGCTTTATGCCTTGATCACTATTGTAGATAATCCTGTATAAATAAAACCTACTTTGATCTAGATAATTATTACAAAGCTAATTAAATGTTGTCCTAGCATGTCATTGGTTCATCAAAGCATCATTCGATTCTTCGGTGCATCATCCTCTCTTGCAGCCTGTTGCTTAATCGGCTAGTTGACCTCTGAACTCTAATTTTTTTTAGTACAATATCTGCTCTTCTTGGCCCGATTCCTGAACTCATGGCCCGAAGCCTTCTGCCGGATACGTCGACCGATTCTCCGGCTCGACGTCCAATCTTCTGACATGTTTTTCTCCAGCCCAACATGATTCTTCTTGCTTTAATTATCTTTCCCTGATCGAAGCATCCTATGTCACTCAAAATGTAGGTCAAATCATAAACACTATCAATTGGTTTCATCATCAAAATCTGAGATTCAACATTTTCGTCCACTTAAATATATCTTTTTTCAAAAGTGATATTAAAGGAGCACTAATTTTACTATAATTCTTTATAAACTTTCGATAATAACCAATGAGTTCTAGGAATCCCCTTAGAGCCTTAATTAATTTTAGAATTAATCAATCTTTCATTGTCTAAATTTTGGAAAGATTAATTATAATACCTCTCTAGAAACAACATGGCCAAAATACTCCATCTCAGATTTTACAAAGCTGCATTTTGATTACTTGCTAAAAAGACAATGCTCACGAAGAAGGATAAAGACAAACCACAAATGTAATAAATGACTTTCTAAAAATGAGTTATACATCATAATATCATCAAAGAAAATCAGAACAAATTTACAAAGATGAAATCGAAAGATATCATTCATTAAACTCTAAAAAATAGACTGTGCACTAGTTAACCCAAACGACATTATCAAAAATTTATAGTGACCATCATGTGTTCTAAAAATAGTTTTCTAAGTGCCATCTTCATGTACAATAATTTTGTTATAACTAGATCGTAAATCCAGTTTAGTAAAAACTTATGCACCTCCCAATGCATAATTAAGAGAAATAAAAGCTTGAGTAACTTCTTTGGTCCACTTAAATATATTTTTTTTCAAAAGTGATGTCAAAGGAGCACTAATTTTACCATAGTTCTTCATAAACTTTCGATAATAACCAGTGAGTCTCAAGAATCCCCTTAGAGTCTTAATTAATTTTAGAATTGACTAATCTTTCATTGTTTGAATTTTGGAAAGATCAACTATAATACCCTCTCGAGGAACAACATGGCCAAAATACTCCACCTGAGATTGCACAAAGCTGTATTTCAATTTCGGGACAAAAAGATGATGCTCACGAAGATAGATAAAGAAATCTCATAAATGTAATAAATGATTTTCCAAAGATATGCTATATATCATAATATCATCAAAGAAAATCATAACAAACTTACGAAGATGAACTCGAAAGATATCATTCATTAAACTCTAAAAAATAGATAGTGCATTGATTAACCTAAAGGCAATATCAAAAATTTATATTGACTATCCTATGTTCTAAAAGTAGTTTTCTGAATATCATCTTCATGTACACGAATTTGGTGATAACTAGACTATAAATCCAGTTTAGTGAAAACTTGTCATCTCCCAATGCATACATAAGAGAAATAAAAACTTGTGTATCTTCTTTTGTCCACTTAAATGTATCTTTTTTCAAAATTGATGTCAAAGGAGCACTAATTTTACCATAGTTCTTCATAAACTTTCGATAATAACCAGTGAGTCCCAAGAATCCCCTTAAAGCCTTAATTAATTTTAGAATTTACCAATCTTCCATTGTTTAAATTTTGGAAAGATCAACTATAATACCCTCTCAAGAAAAAAATGGCCAAAATACTCCACTTCATAATGCACAAAGTTGCATTTCAATTTCTTAATAAAAAGTCAATACTCACAAAGACGGATAAAGATAACGCACAAATTTAATAAATGACTTTCTAAATATTTCTCATACATCATAATATCATTAAAGAAAAACAGTACAAACTTACGAAGATAAACTCGAAAGATATCATTCATTAAACTCTGAAAAAAAGACAGTACATTGGTTAACCCAAAATGTATTATCAAAAATTTATAATGACTATCATATTTTCGAAATGTAATTTTTTGAATGCCATCATCATGTACATGAATTTGATCTTAGCTAGACCATAAATCCAATTTAGTGAACACTTTTGCACCTTCCAATGCATATTTAAGAGAAAAAAAAAGCCTGAGTAGCTTCATCTGTCCACTTAAATATATTTTTTTTCAAAAATGATATCAAAGGAGCACTAACTTTGTCATAGTTTTTCACAAACTTTTAATAATAACCAGTGATTCCCAAGAATCCCCTCGTAGCCTTAATTAATTTCAGAATTGACCAATCTTTTATTGTCTGAATTTTGAAAAGATCAATATAATACTCTCTCGAGAAACAACATAGTCAAAATAATCCACCTCAAATTGCATAAAGCTACATTTTGATTTCATGACAAAAAGATAATGCTCACGAAAAAGGATAAAGATAACCCACAAATGTAATAAATGACTTTCTATATATGGGCTATGCATCATACTATCAACAAAGAAAATCATAATAAACTTATGAAGATGAACTCGAAAGATATAGTTTATTAAACTCTGAAAAATAGACGGTGCATTAGTTAACCTAAAAGGCATTATCAAAAATTTATAGTGATAATCACGTGTTCTAAAAGTAGTTTTCTGAATGATATCTTCATGTACACAAATTTGGTGATAGCTAGAACATAAATCAAGTTTAGTGAAAACTTGTGCACGTCCCAATGCATACTTGAAAGAAGTAAAAGCCTGAGTAGCTTCTTATATCCACTTAAATATATCTTTTTTTCAAAAGTAGTGTCAAAGGAGCACTAATTTTACCATAGTTCTTTACAAACTTTCGATAATAACTAGTGAGTCACAAGAATCCCCTCGGAGTCTTAATTAATTTTAGAATTGACCAATCTTTCATTGTTTAAATTTTGGATAGATCAACTATAATACTCTCTTGAGAAAAAATGGCCAAAATACTCTACCTCAGATTACACAAAGCTGCATTTTGATATCTAGGCAGAAAGTTAATGCTCACAAAGAAGGATAAAGAAAATATGCAAATGTATTAAATGACTTTCTAAAGATAGGCTATACATCATAATATCATTAAAGAAAAACAGAACAAGATGAACTCGAAAGATATCATTCATTAAACTCTGAAATATAGATGGTGCATTGGTTAACCGAAAAGGTATTATCAAAAATTTATAGTAACCATCATGTGTTCTAAGCATAGTTTTCTGAATGCCATCTTCATGTATACAAATTTGGTGATAGCTAGACTATAAATCTTTTTTCCAAAAGTGATGTCAAAGGAGCACCTCCCAATGAATACTTAAGAGAAATAAAAGCCTAAGTATCTTCTTCTATCTAATTAAATGTATCTTTTTTCAAAAGTGATGTCAAAGGAGCACTAATTTTATCATAGTACTTCACAAACTTTTGAAAATAATCAATGAGTCCCAAGAATCACCTTTGAGCCTTAATTAATTTTAGAATTGACCAATCTTTCATTGTTTGAATTTTGAAAAGATCAACTATAATACCATCTTGAGAAAAAAGAGGTCAAAATACTCCACCTCAAATTGCACAATGCTGAATTTTGGTTTCATGACAAAAAGATAATGCTCAGGAAGAAGGATAAAAACTACTTGCAAATGTAATAAATGACTTTCTAAAGATGGGCTATACATCATAATATCATCAAAGAAAAGCATAACAAACTTATGAAGATAAACCTAAAAGATATCATTCTTTAAACTCTAAAAAATAGACGATGCATTGGTTAACCAAAAAGGCATTATCAAAAATTTATAGCGACCATCATGTGTTCCAAATATAGTTTTTTGTATGTCATCTTCTTGTACACGAATTTAGTGATAGCTAGACCGTAAATCCCGTTTAACAAAAACTTGTGCACCTCCCACTGAATACTTTAAGAGAAATAAAAGCCTATGTATCTTCTTCTATCTAATTAAATTTATCTTTTTTAAAAGTGATGTCAAAGGAGCACTAATTTTATTATAATTCTTTGCAAACTTTTAAAAATAATCAATGAGTCCCAAGAATCCCCTCAAGAGCCTTAATTAATTTTAGAATTGACCAATCTTTCACTGTTTGAATTTTAGAAAGATCAACTATAATACCCTCTCAAGAAAAAAATGGCCAAAATACTCCCTCTCAAATTGCACAAAGCTGAATTTTGATTTCATGATAAAAAGATAATACTCATGAAGAAGGATAAAGACTACCCACAAATGTAATAAATGACTTTCTAAAGATAGGCTATACATCATAATATCATCAAAGAAAAGCATAACAGACTTACGAAGATAAACCCGAAAAATATCATTCTTTAAACTCCGAAAAATAGATGGTGCATTGGTTAACTCAAAAGGCATTTTAAAAAATTTATAGTGGCCATCATGTGTTCTAAAAGTAGTTTTTTGAATTTTATTTTCATGTACACGAATTTCGTCATAGCTAAATCATAAATCCAGTTTAATAAAAACTTATGCACCTCCCAAGGCATACATAAGAGAAATAAAAGCCTGAGTAGCTTCTTTTGTCCATTTAAATTTTTTTTTTTTTAAGTGAAGTCAAAGGAGTACTAATTTTACCATAGTTTTTCAAAAACTTTTGGTAATAACCAGTGAGTCCCAAAAATCCCCTCAGAGCCTTAATTAATTTTAGAATTCACCAATTTTTTAATATCTGAATTTTGAAATGATCAACTATAATGCCCTCTCAAGAAACAACGTGGCCAAAATACTCCACCTCAGAGCATTTCATTTTCTTAACAAAAAGATAATGCTCATGAAGAAGGATAAAGATAACCCACAAATGTAATAAATGACTTTCTAAAAATGGGCTATATATCATAATATCATCAAATAAAACTAGAACAAACTTATGAATATGAACTTGAAAGATATGATTAATTAAACTTTGAAAAATAAATAGTGCATTGGTTAACTGCATTATCAAAACTTTATAGTGACCATCATGTGTTTTAAAAGTAGTTTTTTGAATGCCATTTTCATGTATATGAATTTGGTGATTGCTAGACCATAAATCCAGTTTAGTGAAAACTTGTGCACCTCTCATTGCATACTTGAGAGAAATAAAAGCATGAGTAGTTTCTTCTACCCACTTAAATATATCATTTTTCAAAAGTGATGTCATAGAAGCACTAATTTTATAATATTTCTTCACAAACTTTCAATAATAATAATTGAGTCCCAAGAATCCCCTCATAGCCTTAATTAATTTTAGAATTGACCAATCTTTCATTATCTAAATTTTGGAAAGATCAACAATAATAGCCTCTCGACAAAAATATTGGCCAAAATACTCTATCTCAAATTGTGTAACGTTACATTTCGATTTCGTGACAAAAAGACAATACTCATAAAGAAGGATAAAGACAACCCACAAATGTAATATATGACTTTCTAAAGATGGGCTATATATCATAATATCATCGAAGAAAATCAAAACAAACTTACAAAGATAACTCAAAATATTTTATTCATTAAACTCTAAAAAATAGACGATGCATTGGTTAGCCCAAAAGGCATTATCGAAAATTTACAATAACCATCATGTGGTCTAAAAGTAGTTTTCTGAATACCATCTTCATGTACATGAATTTGGTGATAGCTAGATCGTATATCCAATTGTGAAAACATGTGCACCTCCCAATGCATACTTAAGAGAAATAAAAACCTAAGTAGATTCCTCCATCCACTTGAATGTATTTTTTTTCAAAAGTGATATCAAAGTAGTACTAATTTTATGATAGTTCTTCATAAATTTTCGATAATAATCAGTGAGTCCCTAGAATCTCCTCAAACTCTTAATTAATTTTAGAATTGACCAATCTTTCATTGTTTGAAATTTAGAATGATCAACTATAATACCTCTCGAGAAATAACGTTACCAAAATACTTTATCTTAAATTGAACAAAGTTGAATTTCGATTTCTTGACAAAAAGATAATGCTCACGAAGAAGGATAAAGACAATTCGTAAATGTAATAAATGACTTTCCAAAGATGAGCTATACATCATAATATCATCAAAGAAAATCAGAACAAACTTACAAAAATGAACTCGAAAGATATCATTCATTAAACTCTAAAAAATAGACAGTGCATTCGTTAATCCAAAAGGTATTATCAAAAATTTATAGTGACCATCATGTGTTCTAAAAGTTGTTTTTTGTGTGCCATCTTCATGTAGAATTTGATGATAGCTAGATTACAAATCCAATTTAGAGAAAACTTATGTACCTCCTATTGCATACTTAAGAGAATTAAAAGCTTGAGTAGCTTATTTAGTCCACTTAAATGTATCATTTTTCAAAAGTGATGTCAAAAGAGCATTAATTTTACCATAGTTCTTCACCAACATTTGATAATAACCGATGAGTCCTAAATATCCCCTTCGAGTCTTAATTAATTTTAGAATTAACCAATCTTTTATTGTCTAAATTTTGGAAAGATCAACTATAATACCCACTCGAGAAACAACATAGCCAAAATACTCCATCTCATATTGCACAAAGCTACGTTTCGATTTCTTAACAAAAAGACAATGCTGACGAAGAAAGATAAAGACAATCGGCAAATATAATAAATGACTTTCTAAAAATTGGCTATACATCATAATATCATCAAAGAAAATCATAACAAACTTACAAAAATAATCAAAAGATATCATTCATTAAACCCTGAAAAATAAATGGTTCATTGGTTAACCCAAAAGGCATTATCAAAAGTTTGTAGTGACTATCATGTGTTCTAAAAGTAGTGTTCTGAATCCCATCTTCCTATACACGAATTTGGTGATAACTAGACCATAAATCCAGTTTAGTGAAAATGTTTGCACCTCCCAATGCATACTTAAGAGAAATAAAACCCTGAGTAGCTTCTTTTGTCCACTTAAATGTATATTTTTTCAAATGTGATGTAAAAGTAGTACTAATTTTACCATAGTTTTTCATAAACTTTTGATAATAACTAGTGAGTCCCAAGAATCACCTCAGAGCCTTAATTAATTTTAGAATTATCCAATCTTTCATTATCTAAATTTTAGAAAGATCAACTATAATACCCTCTTGAGAAACAACATAGCTAAAATACTCTACCTCAAATTACACAAAGCTACATTTCAATTTCATAGCAAAAAACAATGCTCACGAAGAAGGATAAAGACAACCAAGACGAAGAACAAAGCAACAAGGAAATCGTCAACTACGCATTAATGGCTATCGGATATGAGGTAAGTGTTGAATCTCGGATTTTGATCATGAAACCAATTGATAAGTGTTTATGATTTAATCTACATTTTGAGTAACGCAGGATGCTTCGATGAGGATGAGACAATTAAAGCAGGAAGAATCATATTATGCCGGAGGAAAACATGTCAGAAGATTGGATGTCGAGCCGGAGGATCGGTCGACGTATCGATAGAAGTCTTCGAGCCATGGATTCGGGCATCGGGCCAAGAAGAGCGGAGATTGTGCCAAGGATATGTAAGCTACGAAGTCAACTGGCCGATTGGGCAATAGGCCGCAAGAGAGGACGATGTGCCGAAGAATCGGACGAAGCGTCGATGGACCAATGACATGCCGGACAACATGAATAATGCTTAGTATTAATTGTCTAGATCGAAGCGTCGATGGACCAATGACATGTGCAGGATTAACTACGATAGCAAGACATGAAGCAAAATGAAGTCCTAGAGTTAAGAACGTGATTTCGTTGGGAGTTCGAGAGTTCGTCGAAAGTCTGGACGTTCGTCGGAAGTCCGGATGTTCGTCGGAAGTTCTGTCGGAACCAACCGAGAAGTCTAGGAGCTTGCCAAAGAAGCTCGTCGGAACTCGCCAAGAAGATCGCCATGAAGTCCAGGAGTTTGTCGGGAGTCCGCTGGAACATTTCCGAGAGATCGTCGGAAGTTCGCCGGAAAGATCGTCGGAAGCTTGCCAGAAGAAATCGGACTTATCTTGCTTAGAATATGTCTTAGGAATCATAGATAGCATGTAATTAGGGTTGGGATTGGAAGGTAATCCCATCAACTCTATTAGGGGCCAACTAGGCCCGAAGTTGGACTAGTTTGGGCCGGATTCAAGGCCCAACTAGGGTGCTGAAACCCTGGCCAGCGGTGGCACCGCTTGGGGAACAGCACCCCAGGATTCCTGGGCGGTGGTACTGCCCAAGCTGGGCAGTGGTACCACCGGCAGCAATGCTGCCAGTAGTGGTATCACCCCTATTTGGCAGTGGTACCGCCTAATACCAGATCCTACGACGATAGTACCGCCTAGGAACGGTGGTGGTACTGCCAGTACCCAAGAAACCTGGGATGAGACCTTTTTAGGCTTCAAGTTTGAATCAACTTGAAGCCTATAAATACCCCTCTCATCCCTGGTTAACATACACAAACACAGAGAGATTAAAAGTGAGAAAATGCTATTGCAATCATAAGTGAATCCCCTTCTCTAAGTTCTAAGTTTAGAATTTTGTTTAGAGAGGAGTGTGTGTACTTGTAAGGGTTGTCTCATAAGCCTGGTAAAAGGAGAAGAGGGGTGTAAGAAGGAGGTTGATCTTCGCCTATTAAAGAAAGATTGATAGTGGATGCCGGTGGCCTCGACGGAAGAGGAATCGGTAAAGTGGATGTATGTCACGACGATCGAACCACTCTAAAATCTAGTTTGTATTTTACTTTGAGCAATTTATCTTTACTGCAAACCTCTTTAATAGCTTACTGCCTTCAATACATTTACGAACACGTGTTTTAAGTTAAGCATTTTCGAGCTCGGATTTTATCGTATGAAAGATTTTCCAAAACCGATGTTTTTATCCGTCGCACTAATTCACCCCCCCTCTTAGTGCCAACCCCGATCCTAGCAATTGGTATCAGAGCCTCGTGATTTCTCAGTTGGTTTTACACCCAAGAGAAATGGCTCTTTACGGCTTTCAAGAGGGTCATTCTCTCATTCGTTCTCCCTTTTTCAATGGGATGGACTACACTTATTGGAAAACTCGAATGAGAGTTTTCTTGCTTTCTTTGAATTTGAACTTATGGAACATTGTCGAATCTGATTTTAAAAGGTCTTCTCTTCTAATGAAAGATTGAAATGATTTAAAGAAGAAGATGTTTTCTTTAAATGCTAGAGCTATAAATAATCTATTTTGCGCCTTAGATAAAAATGAATTCAATCATGTTTCTTTGAGCGAAACGGCTTTCAATATTTTGCACATACTTGAAACCACACACGAAGGCACAAGTAGTGTTAAAGATTCAAAAATTAACTTTTTGATGCATGATTTTAAACTTTTTCGAATGAAACCAAGTGAGACTATTGGAGACATGTACACCCGTTTTACGGATGTCATCAATAGTCTAAAAGGACTTGATAAAAGTTTCTCGGATTTTGAACTTGTTAATAATATTTTAAGATCCCCTCCAAAGAGTTGGGATCTAAAAGTAACGACGATACAAGAGGCTAAAAATCTAAACAACCTACCACCGAAGAACTAATTGGGTCTTTGATGACCTATGAAATGACTAATGTGACACTTGACGAACATGAGAACTACCTTCCAAAGGACATGAAGGATTTCGGACTTAGAATACATGAAGACCACTCGAACATAAGCTCAAGTAATGGTGAACTTGAACTCACTAAGAAATTTAAAATGTTCATTAAACAAAAATTAAAGAACAAAAAGAACGAAACTACTTGCTATGAACACAAAAAAAAGTTGCCAAAAGGTAAATCAAGCTCCTCCGAAGATGAGGAGAAAATCAACAAAGACGAGGTGGTAAACTACGCCTTAACGACTTTTGACAACAAGGTAAATGAAACTCCCTTAATTTATTTTGAAATTACATGATACTTTTAATGAGTTATTTTTAATTTGGTTATCTTTCTTGAAAATTACATGTTTAATAAAATAATAAATATGCTAAAAAATTAGGATCATGCTTATCATTCTAGTAATTTTGAAAATAATCATGAAAATTACATGTCTTATGATAAATAAAGAAAATGTTAGAATTAAATCTAGTGATTAATTTCTTGTATGGTATAAACAATTATGTGTATTGTGATGATTTTGTATTGCTTTTTGAGTTTTGTTGGATGGCTTTAATATAAAATTGTGCGTACCTTGAAAACTTGAAACCATGTTTTGATGTCATGCCCAAAATAGTGATACATAATGATAATGCTTAATAAATTTATATTTCAAAATTATGCATGATGATTTTAGTGATCTATGGACTATCGAAAGTGGCTTTTTCGGTTTTAAACTATGATGTATGGTTTTCATACAAAAAACTTTAACATGGTTATATGAAATCAATCACTTCAAATGTAACACATAAAAAGGAAAATATATTATTGGATTTAAAATCATGAATCTATTTATGTTATGAATTTTGTGAACCATGAAATTGATTTGGATGGTTTTTATGATGAAATTTATTTTACGATCCTAAACGCTGATGCATGCTTTAACTTGGCATAAAAACTTGGGCATGCTTGTGTAAAATAAACCAAATAAAAAAGGGGAAAGGAAAACATTTTTCTTAAAGAATTTCTCAATCTCTACTTTATTGATCTTTCAAAAAAAGGGGATATCAATGAATATATGTTTGTTATTTTTGAATCTCTTGAAAATGATTTTGAGTTAACAATTTGAATTTGAATGAGCTTTATCTTGATTTTTCAAGATTTATTACTTGAGATTTGTCATTTACTAAAGAGAAAAATTATCCAAATGAATCATGAATGTTCCTTCGGTATTTCATGAATTGATTATAACTTGAAAATGTTTTATAAATCAAGATTTTTCATGATCTCCTAAGAATTATTTTTGTCATTTTATTTAAGAGGAGATTTGTTAAAATGAATCATGGTTTCTCTTGATTTCTCAGAATTTTAACTTGAAAATTCTTTTTATTAATCAAGATTGTCTACTATGATTCTTTCTTTTCACTATTTGAGTTATCCAAAAAAGAATCACAATATGTCTCTTGATACTCATGATTTATCTTCATAATCTTTGATATTTTATCTCTCATGTTATGATTTTTATGTATAATTCCTTGTATTCATGAAGTATATCTCATCACCAAATTTTCTCTTGTTATTCTTTATGCGATGATTTAAAAATTGATAAAAAGGGAAATTAATTGCACCATTATATTTTTATTCCCCTCTCTTTGCCTATGACAAAGGGGGAGAAAATAATGATGAATATTTTGAAAATAAATGTTTGTATCATGTTAGATGATTTTACATTTTGTGCATGATGAGTTATAGTGATGATTGAAATAATGATTGGAATAATATGAATGATGATTTGGAATTATGCATATAATGATGATTTTATATATTTTGAAAATGTATATGATGATTTGGTATGATGCATGCAATACTTATGCTTTTTATTATGATGATATGATGCGTATCATGAATGTTTTAAATGATGAATGGTTGGTATCATGATCAAAATATTGATAAATACTTAAAAATTTTAATATTTTAGTATCATGTATGATATGCTCATAATGATGATTGATTTTTCGGTATCGTGCATGAAAAATGAACTGTAAGGTTTTGAAATTATACATGTTTTAATTTTAAAATATAATGATGCACAAATAAGATTGATACTTCAACTTTGTCATGATTTGAAAATTGATGTAAAGATAAAATAATTACAATATTGTATTCTTCCCTTCTTTTTAACAATGACAAAGGGGGAGCAAAACTTGCTAGAAAGCAAATTTGCTAGCTTTCACAATTCAAAAAGAGGTAAACTTCCTAGCTTGTTAATCTCAAAAAGGAAGCAAGAAGTGATATTTTGCAAATCTTAAGAGAAGCAATGTTTGCTAAGTTACACATTTCAATAAGAGGCAAAATAGTCCATCTTGCACATCTCAAAAGATGTAAAATTTTGCTAACTTTTTTATGTGTAAAACTTGATTGCTTGCATGATGTAGAACTTGCTATCTTGAACATCACCAAGAAGTGCTATCTTGCCTATCTCAAAAAGCAAAAAGTTAACTTGCACATCTAGCAAAACTTATATTTAAGCAAGAGTTGCTTTCTTGAACATCTCAAAATTGCTAGCTTATATGTTTTAAAATGTTGTAAAATTTTTGCTAGCTTGTATAATGTAGAACATGCTATCTTACTACCTTGTATATCTACAACTTGATAGCTTGAATGTTCTAAATATGATGAAACACTTGCTAAATTTTCTAGCTTACAAATTGCATAATGATAAAACTTGATATTATAGTTTTCATGTAATGATTTGAAATTATATCTTAAACTCTTGATAGTTGGCACTTCTCAAAGTATGATCATGTTATGCATGATGGCGTGTTGCAAATATTCATGATGATATTTGCAATGACTTGAATTCAACTTCAATTCAAGGTTCTATCAATATGGTATATTGATAGGGGGAGTTTGGTTAAACTCCGCGAATTAAGGTTAACTTTGTCATCAATTGATTGTCATCATCAAAAAGAGGGAGATTATTGAATCTCGGATTTTGATGATGAAACCAATTGATAAGTATTTATGATTTAATCTGTATTTTGAATGACGCAGGATGCTTCGATCAAGATGAGACAATTAAAGCAGGAAGAATCATGTTGTGCCGGAGGAAAACATGTCAGAAGATTGGACGTCAAGCCGGAGGATCGGTTGACATATCGATATAGAAGTCTTCGGGCCATGGATTATGGCATCGGGCCAAGAAAAGCGGACATTGCGCCAAGGATATCGAAGTTGTGGAGTCAATTGGCTGATTGGGCAATAGGCCGCAAGAGAGGACGATGTACCGAAGAATCAGACGAAGCGTCGATGGACCAATGACATGCCAGACAACATGATTAATGCTTAGTATTAATTGTCTAGATCGAAGTGTGTTTTTACATGTGTAGGATTAACTACGATAGCAAGGCATGAAGCAAAATGAAGTTTTGGAGTCAAGAACTCAATTTCGTTGGGAGTTCGAGAGTTCGTCGGAAGTTCTACCGGAACCAACCGTGAAGTCCAGGAGCTTGCCAAAGAAGCTCATTGGAACTTGTCAAGAAGATCCTCGTGAAGTGTAGGAGTTTGTCAGGAGTCCACTATTGTATCTCGGATTTTGATGATGAAGTCAATTGTCATTTGTTATCTAGTCCATATATTGAGATAAGTGTGCAGGAATAACTACGATGAAAGTAAGACATGCAACAGGAGTTAAGTTGGAGTCAAAGACTATGATCACGTTGAGAGTTCGAGAGCTCGACGGAAGTCCGGACGGTCGTTGGAGGTTCTGCGGGAACAAATCTGAGAAGTCCAGGAGCTTGCCAAAAGAAGCTCGTCGAAACTCGCCAAGTGGATCGTCGTAAGTCTAGGAGTTTGTCGGAAGTCCGTCGGAGCATCGCCGGAGGTTCGTCGGATGTTCGCCGGAAGTTCGACGGAAGCTCGCCGGAAGAAGCGATTGATGCACCGGAGCAAGCTGTAGTAAATGTCTTAAGAATTGTTATAGTTAGCATGTAGATTAAGTTAGGAATGAGAGGTGATCCCATTAACTTAATCTGGGGGCAATTGGGCCCTTGACAAACCCAAATTGGGCCGAATGGATCAACCCATTCGGACCAAAATTCCTACTAGGCGGTGGCACCGCCCAAGAGAGGGTCTCCCAGGAAAGCTGGGCGGTGCAACCGTCCCAGGCAGGCAGTGGCATCTCTTGGGCTCAGTCTCCGAGCGAGATTGGGCGGTGCAACCGCCCTTGACAAGCTGTGGCACCGCTAGGGCTCAGTCTCCGAGCAAGACTGAGCGGTGCAACCGCCCTAGGAAGGCAATGGCACCACCAAGGCTCAGTCTTTGAGCGAGACTGGGCAGTGCAACCACCCTTGTCAAGCGGTGGCACCACCCAGAAGCTCAGTCTCCGAGCTGCCAGGCGATTGTATCGCCCCAGTCAGGAGGTGGTACCGCCAGGACCTCGAAAATCTAGGAAAAGACATTTTTGAGCTCCAAATTCAAACAAGTTTGGGGCCTATATATACCCCACCCTTTCCTGTATGAAAGGGCACTGAAAATCCAATCTTACTCTATAATTTTTAGAGCTCAAAAGTGTTGTAAAGGCTAGAAGTTCTCCTCCCTCTTTTTCAAAGTTTTGATCTTTCAAGAGAGGAGAGAAAAGTTTGTAAAAGTTGTCTCCTAAGCTTGTCAAAAGGAGTGAAACTGTAAAAGGGTGGTTGGCCTTCGCCTATTGAAGGAAGGCCTCTAGTGGACGTCGGTGACCTCGTTAGTGGAGGAAGCCAAAAGTTGATGTAGGTTAAGATTAACCGAACCACTCTAAATCTCGGTTTGCATTTACTTTGAGCATTTTATCTTTATTGCAAACCTCCTCAATAGCTTACTTCCTTCTGCTCTTTTACGAACTCACTTTCAAGTTAAGTTTCCGAAAATGGTTTTACGTCAGAAATCGGTTTTATCGTACGAACATCATGTTTCAGTTTGCGCTTATATTCCGATTTTTATCTTAACTGCAAACTTCCTGCCTTACTTTACTTCAAATATATTTCTATAAGCTTTCAAAGTTATTATCTGCACGAAACGACTTTTATGTCAGAATCAGATTTTAACGTATGAATGCAGTTTTAATCGTCGAAAGTTTTCCACTGCACTAATTCACCGAAACATTGCCGAGACATTGTCGGAAGTTCACCGGAAAGCTCGCCGAAAGAAATCAGACTTATCTTGCTTAGAATATGTCTTAGGAATCATAGTTAGCACATAATTAGAGTTAGGATTGAGAGGT